>NC_134709.1:37010499-37042999 GCF_043290135.1 Rhipicephalus microplus | reverse complement strand
ATAGATGAATTGATATAGCTGTGCCCTTTAGATTGGGCGGTGGCTAGTGCCACCAAGCCGTAATACTTGGTGAACCAAAAACTAGATTTACCTTTTTTTTTCTTTAAATACTGAGGTAGAGGACTGGTACTTTGCAGTGAAGGGTTTAATTTTCACTCGTGCCTTGACTTTAGCCACCAATCAGATAACCTCCTTCTAGTTAATTCTACCCGCTTAAAGTCTATTTTGCCCTCCCTGTCCCTAAACCCCAATGCTTTGAAAAACACTGCGCCATCACCCTGAACTATATAGGTGAAGCCCTTTACAGAACACCATCAAGTGCTCGGCACTTTCCTCCTCCTCTTCACACGCAATGCATACCGTGTCTACCTCTTCGTATTTGGCCCGATATGTCTTGGTTCGTAATACTCCCGTCCTCGCCTCAAACAGTAGAGAACTATCCCGAGTATTGTCATAGATCTTTTCCTTGGCAATTTCCTGCTTAAAAGTTCGATATATCTCTAGTACGGACTTATTAATCATGCCAATGCTCCACATATCGGTCTCAGCTTCCTTCACCTACTTCTTACCCATTAATTCTTCTTTACACAGGTACACTGGACAGGTGGTGCCATCTAGCGGGGCACAGTTGAACCAAAGACGTCTGCGATCTTGGAGCCAATGGCGAAAATTGATCAATGGCCGTTGTCGCTGCTACTAGCGCAGTAAAGCCCAGCAACGTTGTGCACGGCAACAGTGTCGTGAGTCGGTCCGGTCAGTTCACTTCTTGAGGCGGGCAATTTGAAGTGCGCTAACCCGATGTAGACCACTAAGACGTAATTTTATTTCAAAATAAGCCCTTTTTGGCACAAAAGTAACACTGCGAGGTTTCTGGAGCGCTATTTCAGCAATCAACGTCGACTTAATAGTTGCCTTTAGTGTGTCCCTTTAACATCCAACTCGCTTGGCTGATCCAACCTCCCTCCACCTTTACGTCCACCTCACCTCTACTTCGGTTACCTACCTCCTAGTTACACTCGACGATACGTGGCTATGCTATGCTTCGCCCTCTTCCGTCCACCTCACGCTCCTCGCTAGGCCTTGACCCGTTTGCGCTGGGTCTTAACAACTCTGCTGTAATAAGACTTTCGATGGAAGTGAAGTCCTGGAGACCCGTGTTCTACATAGAGCAGTGCGCATTAAGGCGCGTTTAGACTAGAAAGAGACGACACCGATTTCAGTCTGCGGGCTGCCTTTGGGAGTGTCTTTTCTCTTGTCGTCGGCCTATGTACACTGCAAAAGACACAAACGGTCCACCAATGGTCTCTCGAAGACCCCGCCCGCGCCTTGTCCTGCTCACAGTCTTTCGTTGGCCAATTCTGTCAACACGTTGGAGACACACGCAGCGTCACTGACTAAACTTGCAAACCTGCACCTCATTCTCAGAGCTGTCTACTCAACGCCGCGGAAGCCTCGGGGAGGGTATTGTTAACTCCCCCAAGATTGCCCGTTTCATAGTCGTTTGAAGCAAAGACATGGGGCAAATTTTTGCTCAGCCACCGATATCCCGAAGACACGCCGACGACAGGTCTGCCGATGGTGCTTTCGGTCTCTTATCAAGTTACACTACGATTAAATGCTGTCTTTTGACGCGTCATCGGCCTAGTGTGACCATGGGGTCTGGCGACTTCATCATCGGGCGACTCGTCGGCCGATGGTTTGCGTCTTCCTCGTGTCTTCGGCGCGCTCGTGTCGGTGTCATGTCGCTTTAGTGTAAACGCGCTTTTAAAGAACATATTATATTCGAGATTTCCGGAGCCCTCAACCACGGTGCGCTTCATAACAATACCCTAGTTCTGGCACGTTAAACCCCGGAAACTGTTAGTCGAGAAACAAGACTATTCTTCGGAGTGGTTTCGGCGCCCCCACACTCGGCTATTGCGATTGTCCCTAAGTAACAACCAAACAATCAGCAATACGGTACACGCATACGCATATCAAAGGTTGGGTTTGGTGCATCAGACCTTATAAGACGCTATTATTTCAAACCAAGACATAAAAAAATCAATTAACTGCCCACGAAGGCAGCCCCCACGTGTCGAAAGTGAAATCGTCTGTAAACAACTGCATCAAAAGATTTCAGACTGAATGAAAATGATGTTAGTGTAGCCGCTGATTGCGAACATACGTTCGCTATCAGCAGAAGCCATCAGCGATCGCTAATTCTGACTAATATTCGCAACCATTAGCAATCATTAGGTTAATTTAGCAAAAGCTTTGCCAGAACTAAGTTAGCTTACGCATAGTCTC
Organism: Rhipicephalus microplus; assembly: GCF_043290135.1. NCBI lineage: Eukaryota > Metazoa > Arthropoda > Arachnida > Ixodida > Ixodidae > Rhipicephalus > Rhipicephalus microplus. The sequence goes on along the minus strand of NC_134709.1, from coordinate 37,040,710 downwards.
CCCAACGCTCATCAGTAAAAGTCATTGCTGACGAGTGCTAGTAGCGCTCCCGTAAATACGGTGGTAGAAGTCACTTTTCTCACACTCACGCCCAGTCAGACTGCAATGCCTTCGATATCGGCCCTAACTATTCACCAGGAGTTGGAAAATGAGGAAGAGGAAGAACGTTTAGGCGGAAAGACAGGGATGTTAGCTAGTTCTTAGACCGGCTGGCTAGAAGTGCCCGTTACAGAAGGCGGGTAAAAGAGCACTGTATTAAGAGGTTGACCTTAAAAAATGGATTCCAGAGGAGACCCTAATACTTAGCTAGGTATCTGGTAAAATATGGTGGCGTTCTCGTTCCCTCGCGTATCTCTTAGGTTAATTGTGTTCAGTGAGCTGCGAAAACGGGTTTCAGAGGTCACGCGCTAATAGGCTCGTGGTTGATATCGGCTCCTCCAGGTACCGAAACGGTGCCACCTGCTTGAGATTACTTAAAACATAAACGTGTCATAACCCTGCCTTTGTCCACAAGCTTTATCCTGACGTTTATTTAACCAACTCGTGCACGAAATGTGGCTGTCTAGCCACTTTACACCACATGCTCTGCGAGCGCCCTTCGGTATTCGGCACCGATGCAGCAGCATCCAGCAAGTGTGGCTTCGCTCAGAGACGTCCAGACATTCAATCGCAACATTGGGCTGTCCAGAGGACCCACGATGCGGCGGTAGCTCTCGGTCTTACTGTCTCGTTGTGGGAGCGGTCCGCCGTGTGCTAGTATACACGCCTTCGGACTTCCATAAATAAAGTTTTCCAAAAAATTGCCTTGTTGAAGAGTATGCAGTCCGGGATCGACTTACGGAACACAATGACCTGACCAAGGCGTTCTACTTGGCCCGCCGATGCTATCCTCCGCCTCACGACAATTTCTGCAGGGTCCAAGCCGTTACCTGGCGACAGCTGCAAAGGAAAACTTACTCTAATCTACTGATATGTCACCGAATATACCGCGTGATCTAAAGCACCAACCTCTGTAAGGTCTGCCAGGCATATATAGCTACGCTAACACGCACGCTCCGGAACTGCGAGGCTAAAGCGAAGCGTATTATTTCCGATTTACTTTCGTCGAGGCATGGGAAACCGCTCTGCGGAGCTCCAAACTCGCCGACCAACTCTGGGCAGTCCGAGAGGCCCGTGAAGCGCCGGAGAGGCAAGGCCTTGACGTCCTGACACGGGAGACGTGTGCCCAGGTCACTAATTGGCCGGACAATAAATAAAGTTGCTCCACCACCACCACCACAAATACCTAGCTGCCCACACTGGTGCAATGAACTCCTAAATTAAATTTGACCAATTAACCTGACAGTTAACAAAAATCTTATCTAACTAAATTCAAGTTCGGATATCATATGAATCCAGTATTGGCTACTTTTAGCTGAGCGTCGCCTGTACGCTCAGCCCCACGCAGATGAAGCATTCCGAGCCAGTATACAAGGAACTGCATATAATTCGTGTTACGGACGAGCGCACAAGTGTCGCCAAGAAACGGTCAGCTTGGCCACCGAAACAACAACAAGACCAAGCATTTTACGCTTCGGTCAGTTGACGACTTAGGCGAAGGTAGAGCTAAGCCTTACGTTCGGTCACTACAGAAGAATAGTTATGCGCAAGCGACCTACAGTTCCTTCTACGCATTTGTGGGTATATCCACGGCCGCTGGATAAAAAACAATGTTTTTTTTTTACCCCGCGGCCGTGGCATATGCCAGTGTTCGCCAGTCTCCCCCGAAAGGACCGTGACCGCTCCCAGTTTAAGGTGCCTATTACTTTTAACTTCAGTCATATCTATAATATTCCTCTTTGCGTATGCATTTTCTTCAGTTTCTTAACATTTTACATAATAATGACTACATATAACGTTCTTCATATTTCGCTTAGATTAATTATCGTTTTTTTTCTCATTATTGCAATGTCCAACCAATCAAACGAGCCTCTAGACCAACTTTTTTTTCTTTCTGTAGAAGACATTTCGTATAAAATTCGTAATACTTGAAGTGGGCACACCTCAGCGATAAGCGAATTATTTCAGGCGAAGGCGGGAAGTTTAGGCATTGTGTTTTGACTATGTTTGCTCTTGCGAGGGGGGGGGGGGAACAAGGAGGGAGGCGTAAACAATTGGGGGGGGGGGGGTGCTCAAGCCCCCTGCGCATCTGGCAGGCACACATCCCCTGATAAGTGACCCTCTAAGTCTTCTGCAAAAGTTACCTCCAGCGGGACTTTCGGCGGCGTTTTCCGTAGCTCCAATCCGATGAACAGGACGAGGAAGGAGACGGAGACGACGGGTCGGCGCGGCGTCTCTGCGGGCTGCCCTTCCTCCTCCTTCGCCGCCGCTCCTGCTGGTCCTCGCTGTCGCGACGCTCGCAGCTGTGTCGTCGCTCCTTTAGGCGCCGCGATCGCACGGGAGACGAATAGCGCCGCCTACCGCTGGCTTGGTCGTCGCGTTTCTTGTCACACACCAGGCTCAGCAGGTCCTCCTCCAGGCGCCGGCTGAACGGCACCAGAGCGGCAGCTTCTGCGGGGCATAGAAAAGTACGCAGACCACCGGCTTAAGTGCCCGGCTTGAAGGGCCACTCACCAGGTTTGATCATTTTGAGCTGACAAGCGCAATGCGTAGACGAGGCGTTCATGATCACGTCTGCCAAAATATGCAACGCTACGCGCCGCGGAAATGGGTCAAATTTCAAGATGAACGCTGCTCCCCTTCCCTTCAGCTGGCGCGCGCCCAGAGAATGAGGGCATGACGTGCGCGTATGAATGGCCCTACGTACACGGCAATGCAGTGACGTTGATCCTCTACGTAGATGACTCTGATCTGACGTTGCAAACAGTAGCACGTGACATGGCGATAGTTATTTAACAGGACATGCGTAGTTTATGTAATTTGTTGCTTCAAGAGATTAATAAAACTCTAGTTATATAATGAGACACTATAAGGAAATGTGTGCAAGCTTTTTCCATTTTTTACCCGCGAATTTTAATGAGATGCGGGGCTAATGTGCCGGCGTTTCGCATGCGTTCGTGTACCCACGGTCAGCGCATCGAGGAGACGACCGCTGTGGAATGCTTCTACGCGTTCTCGCACTCATTGCGCTCATTTTTTTCTCCCGCGTCTAAGCCAGCGTTTCCAAACCATCCCGCAGAAACGGGCAGAAGACCACAAAATAACACTGGTCAACAAAACAACGCCACTCGCGTGCTCGGGGGTTGGACCTGTTTGGGCACGTCATGCGCACGTGACCTCTCGGTCGGATGCCTGAGAGGGTGGGGAGGAGATTTGGCTTGCGAAGGCTACGCGGAGGAGCGGCAAGGCTTTCGAGCTCGCCTCCTCTCATCCTCGTTTCGCGCCGCTTCAAAAAATCTGTTTTCTCAGCTCGTGATGAACCGATTCAAAAATTTTTTGTGGCAAAATGTTCCTCATCGGACACCCAACAACTTCTACTATATTACTAAATTTAGGTATGGGGCCTGGTGAGTGGCCCTCTAAAGAGACTACGAGCCACACCTATAATTAAATTAAAGCCCTGAACGGAGAGGAGGACGGCCCACCTCCCTTCTAGTATGTTGCACAGGAGCACGAAATAGTGTCGTCACACTCTCGGCAGTGCACTTTGGGGGGATAACGGATTTTAAAAGCCCAAAGAGGACTATGACGGTGCCCAGGGAGCCTTCGGTAAAAAAAGTCGAAAGAAAAAAACATCACGCTGACAGCAGGCAGTGCTATGAACATCAGAGCCAAACTTTGCAGTCATTCGCAACAAACAGTTTACAACTTGCGTGCGAAGTTGCCACTTCTTTTTCTCAGGCATCCTCTTTTCATACGAAGGCCCGTTCTCGCTCCTTCCGGAGCTACCGGCACCCACTGCTATGACGTAGGACAGCGGGTAGCACGCTACTGGCCAACACAAGGAGCGGCGTTTAGATTACACATCCGCTACGTGCTGGCGCTGCTCTCCGTAGTCGACTAACTTTACGCAGTAAGTCACACCCTCGAGCAGAAATCACAACCCGCCTTTTCTTCGCGACGCTTCGGCGCATGAGCTCTTCCACTCGCGGGAAAGTGGCGACATATATCTCGATTTCGGAAGGTTTGTTTGCTTTCGGCGATCCAATCAGCTGCATCTGGCCCTGCCACAAGCCTGCCCAAACGGCAGGGGGCAGCGCAGGACATTAACAGAGGCGGATTGGAGAGCACCATCACGCCTCGTCTGGTGCGGTAACGTAACTTCCTCCCCTCCGCGCGCTCATCCACACAAGGAGGAGGAAGCAACAAAAGGGAGAAGGCAGGGAGGTTAATCAGAAAGACATCCTGTTGGCCACCCTACACTGGGGGATTAGAGAAGGGGACAAGAAAGATGGATGAGAAAGAGGGAAGAGAGGGAAAAGAAAACAAGAGAGGGGAAAGACTGACAGTAATTTCACTGCAGCGTGTAGAACTCCACCGCATGTCAGAGGCGTTCACACAAGCCTGTCTTTCTCAGGAAGCACAGCAGGGCTTTCACGTCCGGACAAAAGATGAGACTCTTGAAGCGCGCCACTAACACTTGTAACTTTGCTCATTCTATTTTTTTACGGATTCAAGAAATATTCGCGGCAATCGATAAGTGACGCCCTCTACTACCCGTCTTGGCACCCGTATCGTCCAACATGCTTTTACTGTGGATACTGCGGCCAATTATCGCGCTTTTGCCGCAAGCGCCAACGGGACAAGCGTCGGGGTTCCGACATGCGCGAACGAGATTTTTTCCAGCAGCGGTTCTTAGGCACGGCGCTATTCGTCTCCCCAGCAGCGGTCTCCATCACCGCCCGTGTCGAATGAGGACCGGCACACTTTCCGTTCAACCCGACGCCACTCGCCTTCGCCCTATCGTCGCACATCTTCTCCGCTTCATCCTGCCTCGTTTACAGCTGACAACCGATCGGAAAACTAAATGAGAAAGTTTTGGGGGGAGAAATGCACGTAAAAGTAGGACTGCCATTCCCCATCACACCCGTTCAATGTTCAATATGGTTTCCGTCGTAGTGGAAGGCGTTCTTGTTGATGCTTTGGTGGACACCCGGTGCGACATTTTCTGTGATTAGCTATGATTTGTGTAAACGTCTCAGAAAAGTCATGGCGCCTTATAATCGACCCACTCTAGTCTCGGCACAGGGGAACACCATTCGCCCTTCCGCTCTTCCCACTACCTGAGTTTTTATTGGCGATATCCTTCACTAAATCCAGTTCACTGTACTCACCCGGTACCCTCACCAAGAAATTCTAGGCTGGGACTTTCTGTCTTTTTCAGCTGCGATATGTTGAGTACAACGTGTTCTGCCCCTTACCGATACAAACTCTATATATGCTCGACGAAGACATCTACAAGCCACATCGCCTGTCTGTGCCGAAAAATTCCGAGCTACTGCCACGTCAAGAGCAAATTGTGACCCTAACATCTAAGCACATCGAGCATGGTGACGTCTTGGTGTCCCCTTCGTCCACTGGCGTTACTAAAGGCATAGCTCTTGCGTCAGGTGTGGTACGCTTTCGCAGCGGCTCTGTGATCGTCATCGCAATGAATGCTACACCGGAGAAAATTCTACTTTCACAGGGTACCACAGTAGCCTACGCTGTCGATGCTGAGCCTGTAAGCGTCACGCCACTTAATTAAGCCTGTCTCCACCGAAGATCTTCCTACATGCGAGCCTGGACCTTCCTCCTCCTTGGCAGTTCTTATCAGCGATGACTTGACGGCTACTCAGGCGCAGCAGCTGCTTGCTTTGCTATAACAAAACACGCCGACTCTTTTGACACCTTCTCCTCGACGCATGGGCCAGACTACCACGACAGTGTATCGCATTCAGACAAAGGGAACATCTGTTGTGCAACGCCGCCCGTACCGCGTGTCTCTCCCTGGGCGAAAAATCATCGAGGAAAACGTCGCTGACATGCTCCAACGAGAAGTGTCCATCAGCTAGTCATAGGTCATCGGCTGTTGTTTTGGTACGCAAAAAGAATGACTTCGTGCGCTTTTGCGTCGATTGACGGACACCTAACAAAATTACACGTAAGGACGTCTACCCCATGCCACGCATTGACGACGCCCTTGATTCCCTACAAGGCGCGGAATATTTTTTCAAGCCTTGGTTTGCGTTCGGAATATTGGCGAATCCCCATGCACGAAGACGATAAAGAAAAGACGGTTTATACGAATTTAGCGTGATCTCTTCGGGCTCTGCAATGCACCCGCGACCTTTGAACACATGGTTGGCACCATGCTGCGTGGCCTTAAATAGAAGACCTGCCGCTACTACCTTGATGACATTGACGTTTTTTCCTCAACCATTTCTCAGCACCTGCAACGCCTCAATGAAGTCCTCACATGCCTCACAGGCGCGGGTCTGCAACTCAGCACCAAGAAATGCCATTTTGCCAGTGAATCCATTAAAGTTCTTGGTCAGGTCATGAGCAAGGACAAAATTCGCCCTGACCCCGAAAAAATTTCTGCCGTCCTTCACTTCCCGCGCTGCGGAAAGCCGTAAGATTGGCGAAATTTTCTTGAATTCGCATCCTATTTCCGTCGTTGTACACAAAACTTCGCTTCATAGCTGCACCGCTGCACAAGCTCCTTGCTTCTGATGTGCCCTTCGTGTGGTCCAAAGAATGTCACTCGGCATTTGACCTGTTGAAGGAAGCACTCACGTCCGAGCCTGTACTCTGCCATTTTGATGAGACCGCCCCAACACTCTTGAATACAGACGCCAGCGGCTGTGGTATGGGTGCTGTTCTTCTGCAACGCGACGACTCTTTACAGGAGAGAACCGTTGCATACGCTAGTAGAGTGCTGACCGTCACTGCCGGGAAGAACTATACCATCACCGAGCAGAAGTGCCTCGCGGTAGTTCAGTACAGAAGTTCCGTACTTATCTGTATGGCCGTCAATTCACTATCGTAACGGACCATCATGCCTTATACTGGCTTCTTAAATTGAAGAACCAGTCCGGGCGCCTGGGTCAGTGGATTTTACGCCTGCAAGAGTATCAGTTTCAAATTATTTAAAAATCTGGCAAAAGACATCAAGATGCCGACGCTCTTTCACGTTGCCCCCTACCTACGGCACCGCCTGACACTCCCGCAACCATTCCCAACAGCACCAGTTTAGACGTCACTTCCAGTTTGGTTGCCTTGCTCGCCTCACTGGACCAGCTGGCCACCGCCGACGAACAAGCGTTCAGCTCTCGCCAGCTAGCTGAGCCGTACTGTCAACGCATTTTAGACCCCCTTTATGAAGCTTCGCGTCCACCCAACGCACGGCTTCGTCGTCAACTCCACCAATTTAGGCTGGAGGATGGTTTACTATATCGTCACATTTATCGCCCTGACGATCAACACTGGGTACCTGTTTTACTACGCGCTCTTCGGCATCCTGTGCTTAACGCCTTTCACGACGATGCGATGGCTGGCCACCTCGACTTTCACAGAACCTACGACCGCATTCGAAGCCGACATTACTGGCCAGATTTTTCTACCAGCATAGCGCGGTACGTAGGTTCTTGCTCTCGATGTCAGCGTCTCACAAACTGCCGACTTCTGTCCCTGTCGGCCAATTACAGCCAATGCCGTACCCCACAACACCATTTGAGGTCGTATAGGTGTTGACCTTTATTGGCCTCTTCCCATCACTGGCGCTGGAACTCGATGGGTAGTGACTGCCGTAGATCATTTGACACGCTACGCCAAGACAACTTCTGTGGTTACTGGTTAAACAGCGGAAGTTCCGGATTTCGTTCTTCAGGCCATTATTATACGTCATGGTGCTCCCCGCATACTCCTAAGCGACCGTGGAAAAGCATTTTTATCCCAACTGCTGAAGTTCTGCGCGCTTCTGACACTACTCACAATACATCGTTTAGCTACCATCCTCAAACTAACGGACTGACCGAGAGGTTTCACCGAACTCTTGACGATGTGATCACTGTCTATGTTCAATCGGACAACAAAAACTGGAATACACTTCTACCATTCCTTACGTTCGCCTGCAACACCGCCGTTCAGCGCACAAACATACTTGCCGTTTTATCTCGTTTACGGACGTTCACCATTTCTTTAACGACGTTCCCTTCCTCACCGGGAATGGCACTCCATTCGCGTCTTCTTGCGAGGAATATATTTCTCGCATTTCCCAGTGTCGCCAGCGTGATCGTATGAACACAGAAGCCACGCCACAAGAAAATAAGGCCGTACTTTACGACACTTGTCATCGGAGGGTCTCATTGCGACCGGGGGACGAGGTCTTGTCACCCATTCGCACACCTAGTCTGTGCGACAAGTTCCGAGCTCGGTTTATCGGCCCGTATACATAGTTGTGCAGCAGACTTCTCCGGTCAACTATCACGTGACACAACTTGTCGTGCCAACTGACTGCCGGCCGTTACCGCAGCACCGAAGTTGTACACGCCTCCCGATGAAGCTGTTCACGCGGCGTTCCTTGCCACCTTGACTTGCAGCGGCCAGGCTCGCCGCTTCCACGTGAGGGGAATGATGATGATGATGATGGTGCGCTCGTTCCGTTCCTCGCTCCCGAGTATAAACCGAGTCGTCATTAAATATATATATATATATATATATATATGTTGTTAGTTTTCTTGTATAACCTACTGGCTGTATAACATAGTTGCAGTTGATAATAGTTGCTTTCCAGTGTTTAATGATGCTCTAGTGTCTTGTCTATGTATTCTTTTCTTTAACATTGTTCGTCAGTGCCCGCTCCCCTCTGCAATGCTGTAAAGCCCTGAGGGTACAATAAATAATAAATAAATAAATATATATATATATATATATATATATATATATATATATATATATATATATATATATATATATATATATATATATATATATATATATATATATATAGTCCTTTTTCAGAAAGCCAACAGTCACCCCGACAACAGTATACCTTCTCGACAAAATAAATTAGACAAACGCATGCAGAACCTGAGAAACTGGAGTCCAACGCATGCGGCAGCTTACCTTTTCTCGTGGCCCGAAGCGATTCCTGTTGGTTCTTGAAGCTCCGCTCAGCGGGTCTCTGCAACAAGTATAAGGATGCGGTGTGCTTAAAGATATGTCATGCTTAAAGGCAAGCTCTAGAACTACGTTCCGTTTAGAGACTAAGCATAAATGCAAGCGCCGCCCCCAGCAATCATAATAACACTTACCTGTTGAAATTTTGCAGATTCCCTGTCCAATCGCATTTGATAAAGTACGTGACGTAAACCACTTTCCACGTAATAAGGTTACCGTTGTTGTTTTTGGTCTTGTTGCTGCTGTCGTTGTTGTTGTACTACAGACACGTATTCATGTCGCTAGATTTGAGTCAAAATTTTGAACCTCCTATCCAATAGATCCCTTTCATAATTCTGTCACCTTCCTGCGATGTATTTAACACAAATAATGTCAGATAGTCCCTTCCGCAAAGAGCGTGTTAAAACGCAGTTCGCTTGTGCTACGAAGCGGAAATGTAGAATGAGCTCGATCTCCCGGTATAAACACGCATGGCAGCCAAGCCTAGCTAAGCTCAAGATACGGCTTCCTTTCCACGTGAAGATCAGCAGCCATTAGTTGTGTTAAGATGCAAGGTGCATAAAAAAAACGGATCATGAAAGTAGCCTATTTCAGCAAAGACTGCCACTTCACTGTCGGCCAAACGAAACATATTATGTATCAGGACGGGGAACTCTCAGTTACTAACATGCATATTACTTACAACAGCAGAGATAAAAAGCGCCTACACTCTAAGCCAAAACGGAGCAACAGGGGTATAGGGGTTGCTCCTTTCAGGGAGCAATTGCATTGCCACTCCCATTACTCTCCTAAAAGGAGTAACTGCAGAGGGAGGAACCGTTGCTCTCCTTTCAGTTCCTCCTTCGGGGGATGAACAGTTACTCCCTCCAGTTCCTCCCTGCAGACCAACAGTTACTCCCACCAGTTGCTCCCTGCCGACCAACCATTACTCCCACCAGTTGCTCTTCTAAGAGCAACAGTTACTCTTTACCGTTCCTCCCACGTGTTCGCAGTTACTCTCTGGAAACCAACTGCACATGCTTCCAGTTACTCCTTGGGGAAATGAGTATTTATCTCGAGTATGCTTGTCACACGCTTAACACATGGCGAGAGCTCCTTGGAAGAGCACTGCTTGGGTGCTTCTAACGCAAAAAGTGGACAATATTGAAAGGAAAATAAATGCTTTATTGTTCTTTTTATGAGGCGACGTGTGACCACACGTAAAAGTAGACTTCGCCACACCACAGCCAGCACTAAACAAACACCATAATACATCAAAGGTTTTCTGCGTCATCCGTGGAAAAACAATCTTGAATTTCTAGCATAGGGCAGTCTGTGTCATCATTGGTGAGAGAAGGCAACTTCTCCAATTCTGAAGAACTCAAGTGTCGCAGCTGGTGTTTCCATCAGGCTAGCGCAGCAGAACGTCACCGCAGGCATATGTGAAGCATCTCATTTCTGCAAGAAAAAAAATAGAAATGTGAGGTTAAACATGCCAGAATTAATTCATAACAATGAGTCATACACACTGCAGCAGTGCTTACATTCTAGGATGTCTACTGCAAAACGAAATGTGAAAAAAAGGAAGGTTCGGCCAAACGTAACTTGGCAAGCCATATAAATGCTGATGTGGTAGACGCTCTTCACATGATGTCTCAGACAGCAATATTCTGGAAGAAAATGTGCAGCACCTCAACAAGGCATATTTGTAGCAGTTAAAGATACCCTTAGGTACAGTTAACTTGTTTCCTATACACAGCTGAGTGACCTATGAGCCCATTCACCAATGGGCATTCTAAATGAGGTCTTGTGTGTGGCAAATAACACGTACTGTCCGCTCATCTTATTTAGCTCGTGCACATAGTTGCTCTCGATTCTACTGTTCTATCATACGCTGCTGCGTCTTGAATTGTGCAATACTTGTAGGCACAAGCCAAGCATGCAAAGCCTGCTTGAAAGCAACCATTTGCAGAGGCTACATGATAATCTTCAGTATATTACTTTGTACCTGACGCAAACGACTGGACAAAACTATAGACAAATAAATGTAGACCGTGCTACCTTCAAAAAATGCTTTAAATTTAGAAAACTAGGGTGCATTCGTTCACTCGGTTGACGAGTCACAGCCACGAGATATGTAAACGAAGCAATATATCTTAAGGCATGCACAGATATTCTGATTCTTTGTTTGACAGTGTCACAGATAGCTTGCCAATACATATATATTTGAGAGCAACAAGATGTGAAGCTTTCATTAGTTCAACGTCTTGTTGGTTCACAGCCAAACAGGTTACTGCTTGTTAGACAAATTGGAATAAGCACACCATCGTTTCCAAAAAAAAAAGCATTATTAGAAGTTAGCTCCTGGTGTGAATGTCTGCCTATTTATTTTGTACGGCCTTCTACATGTGCCACAAAGACATTTGTTGAGGATGTGCTACCAGTCAAGCCAAGATCGCATACTTGGTCAATGTGATGGAAATACAAACATTAGAAACACTGCCACCTCTAGTAAGAGCATAACACTTCAGTATCTTTGACTAGCAAAGAGGTGCACAAGAAAGTTAAGCCCACTCTTGCGGAACTTTGAACGCGAATATTTCAGAGTGTGGGAGGTACACATGCTGTGGCACTTTTAAACCCACGAAACATCTGCAGAAAACAGGGTAAAGGCAAGTCAAGAAACGCTGTTATGAAGGCCTGCGCATGGACAGCTTTGTGAATCTAGGCCCAAGTGTTATGCTTTGTGCAAGCCAAAATCCATGTAAATAGGGAAAGCATACTTTTAGGAGTACCAGCATAAACAAATCTTGGCAGTTGGCTTTTTAGTACAAACAGCAATCCCTGCAATGAAAGTATAAACATTTTATCTTAACGGTAACAGTGTGAGCACACACACGGGCCAGCGGAGCCATGTCGAATTGTCAGTGCCAGTGTAACCATGTGGCATAATGAACTATTCTCTGGCCAACACATGCACAGTTTGCCCCTAAAAAGCGATGCTTTCATATACGTAGTACAAAAAGTCTGCACTTACCAAAATTCACTTGCTTTCTGTACTTTAGCATCGTTGGGAACATCTTTATCTGCAGTATAACCAAATTTGTGTCATATCCCTGAAAAAAAAAGTAAAGGACATGCATCAAATATTGTTTCATTTGGTAGCAGTGAAGTCAGGTTAAGAACAGCCAAGTGGGAATCAGCCTAATTATGTGCATGCGGCAAATCCCAAACGGCGTTATTGAGGTTGTCGAAATTTTCGTCGATTGGTATTAACGTCGATATGTGACTTCAACGGCATGCCAAGTTTTCACAGCGCATAAAAATTTCATGATGCAGAATAATGACAGCGCTAACGAGAACATACAGCATTTATGATTGTCTTTTACAATATTCAGTTTTGGTAAGGTTTTGTATGACTAAAAAAATCTGAAAGATTTGGGTCATTCCTCCTCCAATTGTTCTGTCAATATGTAAACTGCTCGCTTGATGGTGCGCTTATAAAATAGTACGTTCAGCGCAGAGGTGAAGCAAGTGACGCAGTGATGTGGGTAGATTTTTTTTTTAGGCGTGCGGGGAGGGGGGGGGGGGGGGGGTCCGCTTATCTGGATAGGCCGGGCAAGCGAATATGGTCGTCAATTTGGGCTCCCTACGCCCGGCCTAAAAAAAATTCTGTGCGCAACCGCCTGGCTATGCCAGTGAAGTGATGCGACAATGATTTGTTCACTTACTGATTTACATACACTTTACATCTCTAAAAAATGCGGCCCAAGGCCCCAACACTCAGCCGTTAACATTACATAAAGCCAATGGTAGAAAAGTGCCAGTATGAATGCAGCTACAACCCCGCCCCAATGTTTTTTTCAAGCGAGGTAGTGTTGCGGAAATGAACTTTTAACTGCAAAAGTACACTGGCACTGCAGTGGTGACAGGGGAAGCAAGAGGGTATGCAGGCGGTAATAGAGGTAATTTAGTCCGATACGGCTAGCAATGGATACGGTGAATAAGAGCAAATCATTTCTCTTTCAATAGCGCAACCACTCAACAATGTATTGTAAGAGCATTAAATGTTGCTGGAAATGCCACTCACCTGCACGCTGATGCATGCACAGTCCTTTGTCCGACGAGCGAACAGGCTTGCAGATAGCTGAAGACGTGTTTACGATGTGTTTGTTCCACCCAGCAGCAAAATCCACAACTACTTCGCGCTCCATAAAGATAAATATACACTAACCTTCATCACGAATAAGTAGAAACGCAAATCTGCGACACACACACACGATCAAAACGTAGCTCACAAGTTCGCACGTCCATGTGCTCGCCAACCACAGACCATATGAAAATGAGTAAGTAGTGCGAACGCGAACCTAGTTGCGCCGAGAAAAAAAAAAAAAAACGTCGAGCAGTGGCAGCTCAGGCGTCAGCGCAATAATTTCAGTGTGTTTTCCTAATACAATTATAATAAAAAAACTGAGGTACACTAAAACTCATAAATAAATATAAAAAGTTGAGTGTAATTTTTATTTAGTGCTAGTCAACATAAACACTGAATAAAAATTACTTTGTAACTTACATCGTTTGCTACGCTAGCGCCACACTTCTCGTGCGGGCGCAGATGGCGCAGATTTGTCATTCTGCCCTCAAACTACACGGTGAAGCGTGCTACTAAGTGTATGGCTGATGAGAAGCGCGTCTGGGTCCGCTTTTTTTTTTTTTTTTTTTTCTTCTCCGATATATCTGGGCGGGGGGCTCCTTATGCACGTGTTTCGGTGCTTGATCGACTTTGACGCCCTTACTTCGCGGACGAACGGCGTGCCTAGGCTTTTTTTATTGTTGTTTTGCACGTGTTTCGGCGTTCGGTCCACTTTGACGTGCCAACTCTCCATTCTGCTGCTGCGTGTGTTAGGTATTTGCCGTACTGTATTCTCAGGCCTTCTGTGTTCAGCCAGCGCTGCTATCTTATTATCTACGGATGCTAAAATAAATCACTGTTTTGGTTTGGTGAAGCTTGGCACACAGAACAAACAATAATCTGGCCCATGAATATCAATGTGGGCGGCATGCATATTTGTGTGCGGTGTCCTGCCGGGGAGTAACCGTTGCGTGACGAGAGCATTTACAGCGGTTCCTCCTTCCGTTGCTCCCTTACAAACTTAAGATGAATACAGTTGCTCCCCCATTCTCGAACAAGTCGGCCATCTTGTTCCGCTTGGTCTTTTCGGAGAGTAACAGTCAGTCTGAAGGAGTAGAAACAGCCGTTGCTCCCATTTTGGCCATTTTTGGCTTAGAGTGTATGGGGTTAAATGGAAAACCAATTTATAAGACTCTCGGGTACAAAAAAGCAAGCACGCCACAGTTATAAGGACGAAGCCTGTGCGCCATTTTAGGTTGCAAACGACTTCAGAGTTCATCTTGAGTGCCACAAGACTGTTAGCGGAAATCCGCCTTTGAAGAGTTATGCATACGATCACGCGATGAGTGTTACAGAACCATGGCTTCATTAACATCGTGATATCATATAAACGGCGACAGAAAAGTAGCATTTACGGTTCATCTATAGTTCTTGTTCTTCTTCTGCTTCATCTTTTTTGATGATTATTAGGTGTCACAGCGCTTTTAAAGAGACCATCAGCACTCTATAGATAAAGCTATAAACAGGCAAACCATTTTTCTCCTTAATTTTCGTTTACCTGGCAGGAAAGTCCGACATGCCGGGTCAGTGGTCACGGTGCGGATCAGCGGCCACATTTCGAAAAAAAAAAACGATCCCCGCACTCCTCTCCTACGCCTGACCAATCGTCGTTTCACGCTTAGTGACGCAAAGTCGCCGATGGGTGACTTGACGCAGCAGTCAGCTTGTCGATTGGTCTAAACCAGTCACGACGAAAGGGCTATGCCTTCCCCACCCTGTGAGGAAAATGGTGGTGAGGCCAGGGAAAAATTTTGAAATCGACTGAAATCGATGTTTTAACCCACGTAAGTCCCTTAATATAGCGCTTATTCGCGAAATTCTTGCGGCAGCATGTTCACATGTATTTAACCAGCACCCATGATATTTGACCATGACCTATGATTTATTGATATATTATTTAACAATGACCTATGATATATCTTTTTGTATGTTTTGTATACGATGTATATTTTTATTGTTCTTGCTGTTATACACCTGTGTGCAATGCTATGATCTTGCCCCTCCTGCTGGGGCCCTCAAATGGGCCTGCAGTATTCTGTAAATAGATAAATAAAACAAAACAATAAAGCGAAAATGCACGTACTTCTTTTACAACAATTTCTGGACCTCGGGATTGATTATTGGCTCTCCAACGAACGTCTTCTCGCCGAAATTACAGGAGCCCCCCCCCCCCCCCCCCCACTACGGCGTCTCTCCTTGTGGGACGTCAAACGTCAACAATTATGTTCACAAACAAAGGAAACCCTTCGATTACTGTGAATGCTGAAGCCAGAGGCTGCGATTGAACGCACTGCGGCAACAACTTCACCTCGTTTTTGCGCCCATATTCGCGCTTCTGTGAGCGTTCTTTCGCTCCTACATAATTCCACTTCTCCTTCCTCCGAGTGAACGACACGTGTTTGTTCCTGAGCGAGTCCAAAGGCCAACTGCCGAAAACAAGAGCGAGCAATATCTGCATATACGTCACACGAGACAGAGGGGGCGCAGCGATCGGTATAGCTTAGAGCCACCGCCGAGTGTCGCGACACTCGTGAAAGAGGCGTCGAATATTCTAGAATATCGAAGATTCGAAAAACGGAAACTTCCACCCCCGGGCTCAGTAAAGAATCTCAGGTAGCATGGCGTCGCCTGCAGACCTTTGTCTTACCCGAATTCATACATACTGTCCAAGATAGATCCCGACACATACGCACCACAGTGCAGGTTCTGCGTCGCTAAAACAGCCACCCTGTACGACATGGTATTGGAATGCCAACACAATCCACCTCTACAACCCAGAGCACAGCAGAACACTGTAGGGTGGGAGGCAGCTCTTTCCAGCTCCGACCCGAAGACCCAAGAGGCCCTCGTGAGACGAGCGAGGACAGGGGCCCGTGCCAATGGGATCCCGGACTAAGGAGCCCACTCGCCCACCCTCCTTCCTCGGTCGCAAACAAATGTTTTATTCTCTCTTTCGACGGTGGCGAGGGGAACCGAGGCGGGCGAGCGGAGAGGAGGAAACTATAGCGATGGGCCCCTAACTTGTTCTATACGCATCGTTTTGCGGGCGCGATCCGCCAGAACCCAAAACACGGAGAGCTTCTTGGAAAACAACAAAGAGAGAAAAAGATAGTACGCGTTGTGCTATAGGGTGCCCCACACGTGTCATATTGCTATTCGCGGCGGCAAGCGTTTCGACTTAAAGCGTCCACAACTCTTCCGAAAAAAGGCTCGGAGGTGTCCCATTTCGAGTCGATGAATGCCGAGAATCTACGGCTACACCTCTTTCCGTTTGAGGAGTCGAGCACAGGCGCGTTCTTGGCAGCGCGTGGCACTTTGGGCGATAGGCGCGCGGAGCCCAGCCGTATCGTACTTTGGGATTCGTTTTCAGTTCGAATAATCTATTACAGCGAAGGTTGTTATGAGATCACAACGAAGCCCCACCGCGCTGGTCTAGTGGATAAGGTACTCGGCGGCTGACCCGCAGGTCGCGGGTTCGAATCCCGGCTGCGGCGGCTGCATTTCCAATGGAGGCGGAAATGTTGTAGGCCCGTGTGCTCAGATTTGGGTGCACGTTAAAGAACCCCAGGTGGTCGAAATTTCCGGAGCCCTCCACTACGGCGTCTCTCATAATCATATGGTGGTTTTGGGACGTTAAACCCCACATATCTATCTATCCTAAACCTGAACGTGGCAACATTTAAGAACCTTATCAAGTGAGGGAAGTCTAGCTGTACTATTCGAGGAGCTAGAGGGTGTTAAATGAGATATAATAGGGCTCAGTGAGGTTAGTAGGACAGATGAGGCCTATACTGTGCTACAGAATGGGCACGTCCTTTGCTATCGGGGCTTGGCAGACAAAAGAGAACTGGGAGTGGGGTTCCTAATTCACAGAAACATAGCTGGCAACATAGAGGAATACTATAGCATTAATGAAAGGGTGGTAGGTATTGTAATTAAACTGAATAAAAGATACAAGATGAAGGTAGTAGAGGCTCACGCGCCTACATCCAGCCATGATGACGCTTCAGTTGAAAGCTTCTACGAAGACGTGGAATCGGCAATGAATAAGGTAAAAACACAGTATACTATAGTTATGGGCGACTTTAATGCAAAGGTAGGGAAGAAGCAGGCTGGAGACCAGGCAGTAGGAGATTATGGCATGGGCACTAGAAATGCCAGAGGAGAGCTACTAGTAGAATTCGCGGAACGCAATAATTTGCGGATTTTGAATACCTTCTACCGAAAACGAGAAAACCGCAAGTGGACATGGAGGAGCCCTGATGGCGAAAATAAGAACGAAATAGACTTTATAATGACTGCACACCCAGGAATCGTGAAGGATGTGGAAGTGGTTGGCAAGGTACGATGCAGTGACCATAGAATGGTACGGTCTCGAATTCGCCTAGACTTGAAGAAGGAACGACAGAAACTGATACGCAAGAAGCCAATCAATGATCTAGCACTGAGAGGGAAAGTACAGGAATTCAGAGTGTCGCTGCAGAACAGGTACTCGGCTCTTAGTGAGGAAACCAACCTAAGCGTAGATACAATGAATGATAATCTGACGAGTATCATTACGGAGTGCACAGTGGAAGTTGGAGGCAGGGTAGTGAGACAGGACACTGGCAAGCTTTCCCAGGAAACGAAGAACCTAATTAAGAAGCGTCAAATCATGAAAGTCTCAAATACAACAGACAAAATAGAACTGGCAGAGCTTTAGAAGTTTTGAATGAGTGAGAATTTATTAGAAGGCAGAGAGGTCGGCCTGAGCTAGTTCGCTCTAGCCTGCTACTCTACACAGGAAATAAGGGAAAGGGGAAGGAAAGAGGGATGAAGGGTGATGATGGGAACAAGAAGAGGTGGTGCGTATGTACAGTAGCCACTTATCATAGTACCCTATATTCTAGTTTCTAGTCCAGTGCTTTTTATAAAGTCTAGAACAGCCTTTGTAGCAGTTTTTGACACTGTTTGGTCGTTCATTGCCGACAATAAGTGGCTTTCACTTTACGGTGTTCGTCCAATGCTTGCCAACGTTGCAGTTAGCATTTTTCTTTGCGCCACGTATAATGCACAGTCACAAAATATGTGAGCTATCGTTTCGCGTACTTGGCAGCGTTCACAATTCGGGCTGTCCGCACGGCCGATTAGGTGGGTGTAGTGGCGAGTGAAGGCGACGCCCAGGCGAATTCGGTGCAGTATATTAGCATGTCTTCGGCTGATTTTATCTGGAAGACGAAAAGTCATACCGGGGTCTGTTTCCCGCAGGCGCTTGTTCCGGTGATCTGGTAGCGACCAGTAAGTGGCAGCGAATTCGCGCATGAGTGATCTCAACAATGTGTTGACGTCACCTCGCGAGTACGGTACTTTGGCGTACATAGGAGCATTGTATATTGCCGCTCTTGCTTCACTATCGGCTGTTTCGTTGCCAACTAGACCGCAGTGTCCAGGAATCTATTGGAGTGTAATCACGTGACCGCTCCTGTGTGTTAGGTCAAATGCTTGGACGATTCCTAACGTTAACTCGTAAAATTGGCCTCTTCTTGAGCAAGAATGGATAGCTTGAAGCGCTGATTTTGAATCAGACAGAATCGTCCGTTTACGCGGTGCTTGGTCGTTCACAAATTTTATGGCTTCTTGTATAGCAACAAGTTCTGCAGCTGTCGAAGATGACCTATGATCTAATTTGTACTGTCGGGAAATACTGAGTTGAGGGATCACGAAAGCTGCAGCTGAGGCGGATGAAGTTACGGATCCATCGTTGTGATAGTGGAAAGAGTCGCTGTATCGGTCATCTAAATGTGCCAAGGTAAGTTGCTTGAGGGCAATATAAGAAACACGCGACTTATACGAAATTCCACGTATGTGAAGGCACACCAGCGGTTTAGTCAATGTCCATGGAGGCACTGCAGGGATTACGGCAGGTGCAAAGCCTGAAGGGATCATGTGCCTATGCGTATCGAGGCATAGCAAATAGGTGCAGCCTGGTCGGTCCACTTGTAGCGAAGACAACGGGTGCTGTGCATGTCGGGTCAGCAGACGAATGTGCACTCGAAGAGGCTTGCAGGACGTGTAAACCTGTATAGGTTAGGTGCGTGACTCCTCTATAATGCCAGAGGTGGACGTGCACCATGGCAGGCCAAGGCATATTCTCAGTGCTCGTGCCTGAAGGCTCTCTAAAGTACGAAGGCACGTTGCCCCCATGCTAGAAAGCACAGGTGAGCTGTACCTCATATAGCCCACAAACAATGCTTTGTATACCTGCAGAAGACTTTTCTCCGAAGGGCCCCAACTCAGTCCTGCTATAACACGAAGAACATACACAAAACTGATTAGTTTGTTTCGCAGCAAAGTCACATGCTTTGACCAGGACAGGTTGCGATCAATGACGACCCCTGAATAGCGGTGGTGCTTGACCACGGGAATCACTGCTCCGTGAGCGAAGATTGGGTACCGCGACATTGATTTCTTCGTAAATGCCAATGCAGCACATTTTGCTATTGAAAGTTCCAGGCCCTGACGACGTAAGTACTTAGATGTTATTGATGTGCCTTGTTGTAGCCTTGCTCGCAGTTGTGGTCGCGTTGCTCCAGATGCCCATATGCATATGTCGTCCGCATACGCACTGATTCTGACAACGTCGGTAAGCTCAGCTTCAAGGCCAATAAGTGCTATGTTAAAAAGCATGGGGCTCAGGACGGCGCCTTGTGGAACTCCACGGCTTACGAGGTGCCTCGCCGTGTCACCGTCGGATGTCGACATAAAAATGGTACGTCCTCTGAGATAGCTCCCTATCCATGCGTGTAGTCGGCCACCTACGCCGATGTCTTCAAGTGCGTAAAGAATGGCCTCATGGTAGACGCTATCGTACGCGCCCTTTATATCTAAGAAAATGGCCCCTACCAATCTCCGACGTTGTCTTTCCTTTTCAACAGAAGAAACTAGATCTACAACACCGTCTATAGATGATCGACCTCTACGGAAGCCAGTTATAAAATCTGGTAAGCCGACATCATTCTTTAGCAGCCATTCCAATCTTGCCAGCACCATGCGTTCCATCACCTTACCGATGCAACTGGCTGGGGCAATGGGTCTATAAGAAGACAACTCGTGTGAACACTTGCCTGGTTTCAGTAAGGCCACTATGCGGCTGCACTTCCAACTCTCTGGGACTGTCGCTGTTTCCCACGTGGAGTTGTAGAACGACAAGAGAGCCTGCCTTGCTTCCTGGCTGAGGTGATATAGAGCCGAATAAGTAATTCCGTCAGGCCCTGGTGCGGACGACCGTCGGGACGTGGAAATCGCAGCGTCGAGTTAGTGCATTGTGAATGGTAATTCGAGGCGATCGTCGCTGGATGGCGGTGAGGCTAAATACGAAGGTGATATCGATGAGGAGGACATACCTACGAGTAAGTGGCAGTAATCTTCTGCAACCTCTACTTCAGGTCGACCTTGCTTTAGAGCCAAAGATCGGAAAGGGAACAACTGTTGAGTGGGCGTCTGAAGGCTTCAGGCAGTTTGCCATATTCGAGACAGGGGTTTTCTGGGATCAAGAGAGCTACAAAATACCCTCCACCGTTGCCTATTGAGCTTATCGAGGTGTCGCAATACATGTCGTTGTGCTTGGCGTGCTGTAGATAGGTCATATGGTGATTTCGTCCTCCTGTATTTTCTCTTTGCCCGGCGACGGATTGCACGAAGCTATTCATATTGTGCGTCAAGTTGTGATCTTGGTAGCGACACATTCACAAGTTTCATATGCGTTGTTAAGGCTGATGCAATTAGGCTTTCTATTTCAGCTATAGATTGAATGTTCCCGCACTGAGCATTTACAGAAGCTTGGAATCCTGGCCAGTCTACGCTTTTCACAGGCGGGGGAGTCGAACGACGGAATACTTTTAGCTGTATATATGTAGGGAGATGGTCACTTTCATGTGTTTCAACGTCTACGAACCAGCAGGTGGTAGGCAAGAGACTTCTGCTCACAAAACATACGTCTAGACAGCTGCTGTACGATGCGCCACAGAGGTAAATAGGTGAGCCATCGTTAATGGACATCAGGCCCTGATTGAGCACAAAATCGGCAATGTCACTACCGCGGGTGTTCATTGAGGCAGAACCCCACATGGGATGATGTGCATTAAAATCCCCAACTAATACATGTGGTCCAGGGCAAGCTTGGAGCACAGACAAGAGATGGGAACAGTCCACGTGACTTCTAGGAGGAATGTATCCACCAATGATTGATATTGAACGTCGCTTGTGCTTTATAGATAGGCAAATATAGTCGTTAAAAGCATGAGGAGCCACGGCATGTCTCACGTACGTTAAATCTTGACGTACGCATATACGTACGTTAAATCTTGACGTACTTTGCTCGCATTTCGATCATCACGTGAACACAAAGTGACGTATCCGGAAATACGAAACGACATCACATTCGGCTCACATATTACAACCAACGGAAATTTGTATTATAACATCCGTTGTCGAAAGTCAAACAACCAGCTTCGCAAACCTCGTGCGTTCCACTGCATTATAGCAGAGGTGCGCACAAGCTCATTGAAGAAATTCGCCATATTGTTTATGGAAGGGTCAGCAGTAGCGGTTCCAGCACGTTGAGGATCTGCACTGCTGTTTTCGCTCCTGGTGTGTGTAGCTCGTTGAGAATTGCACGAATAGATTTTAGTAGATGCTTCAGCATAGTTTGGCTCTTCTCAGTGTCTTGCCTATCATTTTCCGCCCTCTTTGAAGTTGCCGCCCATGATGCGGTCTTTTTAATTGCTCCGGTCGTAAGCGAAGGCCACTCAGTATCTGAAGCATCGGCGTGCAACGCGGGCGTTGGTCCACTTTCTGCATCCCTGGGAACGTGGTGCGTACATGGGTGCAGCGGCCTGATAATGCGCACGTGTATGTTCATCTGTTACTGATGATGATGCATCACTCCTATGTCCACTATGCTTTCGCTGGTGTCTACGTTTTGGACGACGTCTGTGTCGGCGGATGGACGTTACTGCCTCTCTGTGTGTCGAGTTGTCTCTGACCATCTTCCGCAGGACGCGAATTTCTTCTTTGATCTTCGGGCACTCTTTCGACGTTGCTTCATGTGCACCAGAGCAGTTTGGGCATTTCAATGGAACAGCAGTATCACAGTTTTCCACCTTATGAGACCCGCCGCACCGCTGGCAAGTTGTCTCACCTTTGTACACTGCGCTGACGTGTCCCAACTTGCAGCACTTGTGACACTGCAAAGGCCATGGCACGTAAGGGCGCACGGGATGTCTCACGTATCCGACCTTCACGCTAGGGGGCAGAGTCTCAGAATCAAATACTAGTTTGATGCAGCGAAACTGCCCGATGCGGCGTATGGTCACGATTCTGACTGTTTACGTCACAAGATTCTGCAGGTCAGCGTCTGTGATGTCAGCGTCGACATCATTTATCACGCCAGTCGTTGTTCCTTTCCCGTGAGCGAGAAACGCGCGAACTCAAATATTTCCGAGCTGCGTGACGGTCTTCAGTCTGTCAAGAATGGTTTTATTTGTCACATCAACTGACAATATGTTTTTCCTGCTATTTATGCAAATTTCATTCACTTGAGCAGGTGCTACTCGCTCGAAATAATTAGTCAATGACTGCCTGTTTAGTGAGTTCAGGTTGTCTGATGTAGACATGGGTACATACGAGATGGTGAAACATCGCTTGCCTTTGTCTAGCGCCGGTTGTGGCTCCGCCGTGGATGACGTCCTGCGAAGCTTCCTTTTCAACCGGCGGGTATGGAATGTCCTGAAGTCGGCTTCTGATTCCATCTCTTCCACTGATTAGCTCTCGGTAGAATCATCACAAGGAGCAGATGCGCCAACGCGGTCGCCCACATTCGGTCCATCCTTATGCAAACGACTAGGGCCCGCTGTCTCGTTGGATGGATGGTCCCCCATCCCGGGGGGTGACTTCTTCCATTTCGCTTGTTCAGAGAAAGTCAGGAATTTAGAAGTTGATTATTATACGTAAGGTATGCGATGTAAGAAGGTATAACATGGAGAGAATTGAACACGCTCTGCAAAACGGAGGAAGCGTCAAAGCAGTGAAGAGGAAACTTGGAATAGGCAAAAGTCGGATGTATGAACTAAAGGACAAAGAAGGCAAAATAACTACCAATATATGGATAGGATAGTTAAAATAGCGGAGGAGATTTACAGAGATTTGTACAGTAGCCGAGACAACCACGACCTTAATACTATAAGAACTAGCAGTAACCCAGATGACACCCCACCAGTAATGATAGAAGAAGTCAGAAAAGCCTTGGAGACCATGCAAAGAGGCAAAGCTGCTGGTGAGGATCAGGTAACATCAGACCTGCTGAAAGATGGAGGACAGATTGTGTTAGAAAAACTAGCCACCCTGTTTACGAGGTGTCTCCTGACGGGAAGGGTACCAGAGTCTTGGAAGAACGCTAACATTATCTTAATACATAAGAAAGGAGATGACAAGGACATGAAGAATTACAGGCCGATCAGCTTGCTCTCTGTAGTATACAAGCTATTTACAAAGGTAATTGCTAACAGAGTAAAGAAAACATTAGAATTCAATCAACCAAAGAAACAAGCAGGATTTAGAACAGGCTACTCAACAATTGACCACATTCATACTATCAATCAGGTAATAGAGAAATGCTCAGAGTATAACCAACCACTATACATAGCCTTCATAGATTACGAGAAGGCGTTTGATTCAGTAGAAATATCAGCCGTCATGCAGACACTGCGGAATCAGGGCGTAGATGAAGTATATATAAACATTCTCGAAGAAACCTACAGGGGATCAACTGCTACCATAGTGCTTCATAAAGAAAGCAACAGAATACCAATCAAAAAGGGTGTAAGGCAGGGGGACACAATCTCCCCAATGCTATTTACCGCGTGCTCACAGGAGGTTTTCAGAAGCCTAGAATGGGAACAGTTAGGGTTAAGAGTTAATGGAGAATACCTTAGTAACTTGCGCTTCGCCGATGACATTGCATTGCTGAGTAACTCAGGGGACGAATTGCAACTCATGATCACGGAGTTAGACAAGGAGAGCAGAAAGGTGGGTCTTAAAATTAATCTGCAGAAAACGAAAGTAATGTACAACAACCTCGGAAAGGAGCAGCGCTTCGAGATAGGTAATAGTGCACTTGAAGTTGTAAAAGACTATGTCTACTTAGGGCAGGTAATAACCACAGAGCCTAACCACGAGATTGAAGTAACTAGAAGAATAAGAATGGGGTGGAGCACATTCGGCAAGCACTCTCAAATTATGACAGGTAGATTGCCACTATCCCTCAAGAGGAAGGTATATAACAGCTGTATCTTGCCGGTACTTAGCTACGGAGCAGAAACCTGGAGACTTACAAAGAGGGTTCTGCTTAAATTGAGGACGACGCAGCGAGCAATGGAAAGAAAAATGGTAGGTGTAACCTTAAGAGACAAGAAGAGAGAAGAGTGGATTAGGGGGCAAACGCGGGTTAAGGATATCATAGTTGAAATAAAGAAGAGGAGATGGACATGGGCCGGGCATGTAGCGCGTAGACAGGATAACCGCTGGTCATTAAGGGTAACTAACTGGATTCCCAGAGAAGGGAAGCGGGTTAGGGGAGACAGAAGGTTAGGTGGGCAGATGAGATTAAGAAGTTTGCGGGTATAAATTGGCAGCAGCAAGCACAGGACCGGGTTAACTGGCGGAACACGGGAGAGGCCTTTGTCCTGCAGTGGACGTAGTCAGGCTGATGATGATGATGATGATGATGATGATGATCTATCTATATCGTATCTATCAAAATCACAACAAAGGACGCGCGCGCCGTAGTTGCCCGCCGCCACCGCCGGTGTCCGTAGCCACTTTCACAGGAAATAAAAGAAAAATTTAGAACTCCGATGTGGGGCTTAATGTGGGGAAAGAAACGACGTTAATTTGAGTACTGAAGCGTGTGAAAACAGCAAATGTACGACCAGACACAATGCGAATTGTGTAACAAGCGGCTCGTCGAATGCTTCAACCCACTATAAAATGTTCAGGCATAATTCTTCATCATCGTCAGTCACAAGATATAAAAAAAAATTGCACGAAATTCCTTGCTGGGTATCGCGCTTCCCCGGAGAATGACAAATGATGGCATATTGATTGTCTCCGTACTCCACAAAATCAATGATGAGTTATGCGGTAGTGGGTACCCATCAAGTGTGCTTGTAGCAGTTACCCGAAGATTGCTTTAAAGAGGCTCTGAAAGGCTACTCTTCCAGCTTTCGCTGTGACTGTATTCTGCGCAGGCCTGGCGGTTTTTTCTTTTTAACTCTCCGGCAGCTTTTGCTTTTTATCAGTTCTCACTGAATTACACTAATCTATAAGGAGCTTATTTCACCTGCTCAGGAGCAGCACCAAGGTGCGATCACTGGAACGACGGTACCCATAAGAAAAAAAAGAACAGACGAAATTTTGCAAGCCGCAAAAGGAGACAGCAGATGAAGAGTAAATTATACAAGAGCAAATTATACGAGAGGAAATTATATGCTATAGCGTATAATTAAATATAGGTGCTTAAAGGCCTATATATAGGTCTCTAAGTCCAAATGCTAAAAATGGGTGCTTTGTGTGCAATGAAAGATTCGGTAAATTACTAAACGTTGGCAAGACCCTTAAACGCAATTCAACAGGCCATATAATATTACATTGTATGATCGTGCATCAATTAAGCTCATAGGCATGCCAGCTGTCGCTCGTGCGTAGATACAGAACATTACACTAGGAAATTACAAATTAAGAGAGTGCGAATCTTATTGCTCTATAGAGCTATAACATGTACATACGCACATACGACCCTAAATGTGCTATGAGGCACTAGCATACATGTTCAGACAATACGCTTCCTTACCCACAGCGAACGAGCATATAGAAATTTTACGGCACTATGGCGTATTCACGCAAACACTCACACGGGTGTTAAAATGCGTTTATACGCAGTGTAAAAACGTGTTACGAAACGAGCGTATATACGCTCTGAGAGACGCGCAATGGGCAAGACCCCTTTTCACTGAAATCAACCGTATGCTCGCCTTTCAACGCGGCTTATTCACTTAGCGGTTCTCGCGGCCCCTTATCAATCTGCGCCGTTCGCAGACCACCTCTGCATGCCCCGCAAAGATAAAAGGCGAAGAAAGGAAAAGAAAAATGGAGGGGGGTGGGGGTGCAGGGAGCGTTCTTGAGGGATGATTATGAGAGCGGAGATAAAAGACACACCGTATACACTCCTGTCAGCGCGATCTATAATAGATTCTCCCCTTTCGGTCACCCATTTTTCCTCCTATATCAACGCTCGCATGCAGGCTACACCGACGCCCGCGGGTATACGAACGCACGCACATACGCGCACGCCAGAGGCACACGGGTGCTTCGTTTATCTCATAAACTTTCATAATAACACGCTGGTTCTGTAGTCGATAAGCTGTGTGTACAATGTATATTGTCTACTGTAGGTTCTATTGGAGCTGCAACGGCAAAGAGCGCTGGCGGGAAGGTTGGTTTATCCTGCTAACGCTGTGTTTGCAGGCATATATGCTAATACTTTTGATCGTATGTGCGGGGCAACACTTTGACATCCTAGTACTAGAACGATGGCATCAATCACCCTCAGTTTATATTTCTTTCGGTATAACGTTTTCGTTTACGCACGTGCGACAGCGGCCATGGGTATTAGTTCAATTGACACATGAAGAAATACTGGAATTATTATGAGCCGCCTGAGCAAGAAGTACCGGTAAAGTTCGAATGAGCGTGACAGCGCCACACGAGGAAAAAAAAGGGGTTGCGGTTGTGCCCTACATTCACATCATATCTCACAATTTTAGAAGAATCGCGAGGTCCGGTGCAGACGTCGTTTTAGATGCGAAACAGCCCTTTGGCTTGCTTGTGTAACGCTGTCCCTCCGCAATAACGCACCGCACGCCGCAGACGTTGGCGCGGTGCCAGGTAGGTCACGCCACTGCTGCGCGTTGACGTCACGCTCCCCTCGCATTGCGCGCTTACGTCACACTCTCCCTCGCCTGCCGCGCGCTCGCTGCGACACCCGCAGCTGCCACCTCGTTCGTTCGCCCGCAACACGTGCCGGAACCGCCGCTCGCTACAGCGCCGACTCGTCGGTTCACGCGCAATAAACCTGACGCGCGCCTAACATACTCGTTGAAACATGCATGTACAGCTGTCAGCACCTTTAACACGAACGCTCCGACTCGTACCTCGGCTCGCTTGGACTGTAGACACCTAGTTGTTCCTTTGCTCTTCTAAAACACTTTATTAGTCATATCAACAAGATTCATTTCCCGACATCAAGCCTGCCTAAGGCCAGATTGCGAAAGAGTTTCAAGCACCGGCATGGCTCTGTGGTAGAATGCCGGGCTGGCAGGCAGGAGACCCGGACTCGAATGTCATTGCGTCCTTCGCGTTTTTACCGGTGACGGCGGGCAGCTAGGGCGCGCACGGTGAACCGTGTTGTGATCTCATAACAGCTTTCGTGGTAAAAAAAACATACTGCAATGCAACGAACGCAGTCAAGACCCCCTGCTCTTTCGATAGACAACAGTGTCGGGAATATCGCCTACGGCGGGGAATGCCGGTGCGCAGTGCGATAAAAAAAAAGATCAAAGAAGAACAGCAAGAGAATGGGGAGAAAGAAAATACACAGAAAAAACAAGCTCAAGTGCGATACAGTTCTGCACACAGTCGAACAGATGAAGAGAAAGCGAGCGTCCTCGCCAAGTGGGTGCGAAGGTGGCATCATCATCATCGTCATCAGTTGTGAGTGCGACTACGAATCCAGACTGCCAAAGCAGGAAACGGGCCACACCGTGCGCGGCTGTCATTTCCGGTTACGTGCTTGCCATCGCCAAGTGAGGGGCGCCTGTCACCTCGTGACTTCCAAAGGGAGTACAGGCACACAAACGTGGGGCGCACAAGAACACCGTTGCAACTCGGCGCCTGTGGACGCTTGTACGACAGAGTGATTTCATTTTCAGCTGCTTTCCTACGCACTATACACAGCCCTACAGTCCACATTCCTATGAGCTATCGCCTTTTCCTCGGAGTCAACAGTTTCCAAGGCGTTCATTCTACGATTGGTCTCGGCGCAGTCGTTTGCAGAGCTCGATTTGCTTCGTTACCAGAAGTGTGCGCAAAGTGGAGGGGGCGATTGCCTGGGAGGGGGAGGGGCTTAGGGCGCAAAGATTACACCATAGCGTTAGTCGGACATGTTTCTACATTGTCTAAGCAGCAGGGTTATGGAAAAGCAAGTTTTAGGTGACAATAGCGGCCGAAGACCTTTGACACTGCATTTTAAAAATAGTTTACTTCCAGAAAGTTAGCGACAATCCCCGATGAAGACTGCTGTATTTTGGACTCGACGAACGGGTGCAGAAAGGGGGCAGGCACTGCGACGGAGCGATTGAGTTTTGCTTCCCCCCCCCCGCTCCCCATTTTCTGCCTAATACAGAACTCTGCGCATGTCTACGTTCGTTCCATCATTTCGTCAATCTTCGATCCTTCTTGTGGGATCACTCAGTCATTCTTAAAGTTCTTCTCACGCAAAGCCCATTTCCTACCTTACTTCCATATTTTCCGTTGTCCTTCTTTGTTCCCTCCTTGTTCAACAAGGAGGGAACAGCTCAGATTAACCAGAACAGCTCAGAGCAACAGCTCAGATTAACCGGCACACGCAAATTAGAGTAGAACGTACGAGCCCTCTTTAGAACGCGTGCTCTGATGCTCTCCGAACCTTGCGCTTGATGGCGATCAGCCGTTACTGACATGACAATATCATCTTTCATCGAAATCCCTTGTGATTTTACGTAGCAACATTTCACCATAGCCTGCATACGAACGCATGGTCATCGCCGTTTCCGGTATCAAATGAATTATTGCGCTTCTAAGCAAATGAAAACAGACAGACAGACAGACAGACAGACAGACAGACAGACAGACAGACAGACAGACAGACAGACAGACAGACAGACAGACAGACAGACAGACAGACAGACAGACAGACAGACAGACAGACAGAGGAAAGTATACTACGTCAGAAACCCACACGCGAAGGCTTCGCTTACCTCCTTTTCCCGAGAGGGAAGAAAGGCTCCTGAATATTGTCTTTCGTTCCCACCCCGGCTCCTTTTTTTTTTATCATTCTTCAGTTTTATTTCTCCTTCTCTTCCTTCCAACAAACAGTACCACAAACTACAAGCAAAAACAAGAACCACTCCTCGTGACGCATCGCAAAGTTGAAGGAGGCTCGGGTGCATTAGTGTGAGCAGAACTCGTCGATGGCAGTTCCGTCCGTTGCGCGGTTATTCCAAACACGCAAACCTGAAGCCATCTTCCACTTCTTCAGAAGTTTTCCCTCCGAGCTCGCCAAATCGTTGTTTTCGTACGCCGAACTGCGCCGATATCGCGGAAATATATACATAGTTCCCGTATGGCACGCGTTTTGCAAATGAAACACGTATACAGAAATAATCGCTTGCTGGGTTGTGAAAGGAGTCGCGCGTTTTTCGCGAAGATAACTGTAAAAACCCAGACTAATGAAGGACGCGTTAAACTATTCTTTGAGTCGAGGCAGCAGCAACGATAACGACCGTTGTCGCTCACTTTCTCTTGAACGCACCGTCATGTCCATAGTTCCCCTTAATAAGGTGACAGCCTAAAATGGGCTATGATAAAGTCACCCAGGGGCTTGTGTTTCCCAGTGAAATATATAAGTACAGAGGTACTTGTACATACAAGAAAAAAATGGCAGCATATCCACGGAGTGAACGATGGAGAGTGGGGCGAAGAATTCGTCCGTCCGTTCGTTCTTGCTTCCGTCCGTCCATGCGTCCGTCATTGTGACCGTCCATGCGTCCATCAGCCCGTCCATGCGTGCGTCTGTTCGTGCGTCCG